>NC_056749.1:24213456-24221510 GCF_019279795.1 Protopterus annectens
ATCCATCCAGAACCCCTCTTCCCATTATCTGCACGTGGGGTTGAGGTGCACTTCACCAGTGACAATCATCTTGACCTAAAGTTTACACCACTTGGGGCTTAGCCCTGATGCCATAAATCTTCCATAACACGCACTCACACACACATTCACACTTACAGTCAGTTTACAGTGTCCAATTCACCAACTGCATATTTTTGGAATGTGGGAGAAGACCAGAGCATCCAGAGGAAACCCATTTGAACACATGGAAGGACATACAGACTCCACACAAAAGGCACCCCAGCCGAGAATCAAACTGGGGAACTTCTTGCTGTGAGGTGACTATGCTATCAGCATTACCAATGTGCTGGTCCTTTATCCAACCTTGTGATTAAATAATCTGTTTGCCTAACTGTAGTCACCTAGTATTAGGATAGATTTGACTGTGTTTGACTCTTGGTGACTCATTGCTGTAGGTATGCATAATGAAGATGAAGTGTTGGATTTTCAGATATAACTTCTCTCTAGTTCTATGAGGCTTTGGTAAACAGTTTTATAGCCTTAGCATAAGACATTATAATTGTTTGGATCACAGTGGAGGTGTGTACAGCTTACAGGCCATGTTTTGTGGTGAAAAGGAAACCTCAAGATTAATTAGATATTTCCCCTTCTCACAGATGGAATTATTTTGGGTTCATTATCTGTGAGCATAAGGCAGTTTCTATATTGCCACAAAATGCCAGGAGCTAGCAGTCTGACCTTCCATTTTTGTCTAGTAATTTGGAGAATTATTAGTAAAGGGCACAAAATAAACTATATGTAACTAGAAGAGTTAATTTATGGAGGATTGCAACTAAATGAGCCGCAAAGGCAGTATTAGCATGAAACACGTTTATTTAACATTAAACACTGTCAAAGTAAACCCAGCAGTTTTTCACAAAGCATTCAAATTTGTATGCATGTCCTGTCTTAATGTAAGAAAATGTATTTCTTCTTTACAATTCCCATAACTACAGCTCTGAAGAAAGACAAAAATTAAGGATGGTTTTTAACTTTATTCTAATACACTTTGTAAAGTTAATGGAGTAGCAACTGTTGCATAAGCAAGCATATTCAAAATACGTGCTACCGTTGACAAACTGTGATCCTCCCTAATGAAAATCATAGATTTTACAAAAGAAACTTAGCAACATCATTACTGTAATATTTTGTACCACTCGCTTCCCTCATGGCTGTCAAGTCTTTATTTCAAATATTGCATGAAACTTGATGGCAGGAAGATTCAAACAATGGAAACCATTTTAAATATTATTTTAATTCTCTTGGGATGTTGAACAGCTGGCTTTCCATCAGTGTGCCTGTTCTGAGCAAGAAGCATGAAACTTTAATGTTGGCGTTGTTCATTGGCTACAAACCTTAGTGTTTTTAACAGTAAATCAATCGTTTTGCCAGGGCAAGGGCAAAAGCAGAGTCTGTCTACAAAATTAGAGGCACCTGAGAAGTATGCTCACTGCCAAAGTGTGTTCCTTCATATCAAGCTTTTACTAGGGATGAAGCAAAAATGCTAGGCAAAATAAGGGACAGGTGAAAGGGTTATTTATTGTTGTAGTGTGTTCTTTGACAATGTTATACTTTACTTCCACTCAGTTACATGTAGCTGGATTGATCAGTACTTGTAAAGAATGTTATTGGTCAGCATACATTTATGTATAGTATACATATAGTATATGTCTTGTATAGCTTGAAGCATAGAATTATATTACAGCTTGCTTCTGATATATTGCTTAGCATAATAAATTTCATTGTAATGGGCAATTAATCTCTCTCTCTCCAGTGTAATTTATTTATCTGCTGGTGGAGATATAAGAAATACAGGACAACTAACTGGGTCTTTCATGGCAAAAAAAAAGGCAAGACAGGGATGTCCTGCATACCTCTCAACTGCGCAGATTTTCACAGAGTTTCTAGATTTGTGCCTCATATTGTTGGTCTGTTTTGGGTAGCCACGGTGGTGCAGCGGTTAGCGTTGCTGCCTCACAGCAAGAGGTTCTCCGGTTTGATTTTCGGCTGGGGTGCCTTCTGTGCGGAGTCTGCATGTCCTCCCTGTGGTTGCGTGGGTTTCCTCCGGGTGCTCCGGTTTCCTCCCACATCCCAAAGACATGCTGTAGGTGGATTGGACACTCTAAATTAGCCCAAGGCGTGAGTGTGTATGTGTGTGTGCCTTCTGTGGAAGGTTGGGTGCCGGGCTGGCACGTCAGCACTGTAAAACTCCACTGCCAATCATGAGCGGACAGATGATCCGTTGTGGCAACTCCACACTGGGGAAAAAGCCGAAAGAAGAAGAAGAAGATTGTTGGTCTGTTTTTCACAAAAATTAGGTTTTCTAGGAAATCACTGACAAATCATTGAAGATTGAAGTCAGAAAATAATGACAGGCAGTTTAGTTTCAGACTTCATATCCTTCAAAAAATTCATGCTAATGCAAAGCCTGTTATTTTATCAATTTTCTAAGTTTGTAAGAGCAGTATTTAAAAATTGTCCCTACCCCCCCCCCACCACATTATTTATGGCTTTGTCCAGACTTCTTGCTTTAAGAGGTTGAGATGTTTGATCTCTGCTCAAGATTCTCTAAGATTCTGAAGAGAAGAACTGTGTTTTACGTTTTTCCAGTTAGCTTAGGGTATTTAGGTCAGTGATCTCTTTATTTAGGAACATCTGGGATCTTGCTAGTTGTTTTATATGTCTACTGAAGTACCTCCTAAAGGGAACATTATGCTCAATAACTGGCCTAATCAATGCTGATTATACAGAAATCTTGAGTTCTCTAGATCTGGATTATATTATGTTGGTAAGTTGTAACATACTAAGAAGGATTTTCTGGCTACTGTTGTCATGACGTCTGCAAGATAAGTGATTCTAGGTCCATGAGTCAAGGTCCCCAACAACACTTTCATTTGAAGTGGCATGTTATTTATGCTGTATGTTTGGGGGATAGGGTTGTCTACTAAATATTTTTACATTAATTTGGGCTCGTTTTCAGTACACCAGATACTTATGTCTGTGTATGTTCTTGTAGAAGGGTAAAAGTATCAGGATGGGGTTTATTTATTGATATCAGATTACCTGGAAAGTCTGACTGGGTAGAGGCCCATGCAGAAAAGCTCAAAATTATTACAAAACATTTTAATAATAATAATGTTACTGTCTGCAAAAGTAAAACAAAAACATCTGCAGTTTGAATAATTATATAACAAATTATACATAATATATAAACATTGGTTAAGAATCGATACAGGTTATATGACACTCATTTAGCAGTTAGAGAAATTTTAGACAATTTGTAGAAAAATTCAAGGTAGGTTACTCGAATACAAACAGGGACTGCAATATGAAGTGAGGGGGAAAAGCAGGCTTTATATTTAGAGAGAAAGTCAGGGAGAAAATATGATAGAAGTAAAGAAGTGAAAAAGGGAGAGCAAGGAGGTTTACGAATGGAAAGGTACTTGTTCACATTTAGATGTATAGTTTATCCTGGTTTTGAGCGAGAACAGAGGAAGATTTTAGCTAGATGGGAGGGAGGGACTGACCTGATGGATATAGGTAAGTCATTTCAGGCCTTATACGAATGCAGATAATGCCCAGCAGATTTGATAGGTTTGTGGATAGACATGAGTTTTTGGTCAGTGGATTGCAATAACCGATTGGGAACATAGTTGTGTAGAATGTTTTTTTAACGCTGGACAGGCAGCTGGATGCTGGATAAATTTATAGGCGGTAAGCTGTGTATATGTTAGTCGATGTGGCATTGTAACCAATTTAGGCTTTTCAGTGCCATGCGGTGGTGGGTTCTGAAAGGAGTATTTGCTGCAAATTTAGCAACTTTGTTATAGCATTGTTCAAGTTGCAATTTTTGTGAGCCTGGAGGTTAGTAAGGATGGGAGCACCATAAAGAAGACTGGGGAGGAGATATGCAGCGACAAGTGTAGTTTTAGCTGCGTCAGTAAGAATTTTTTTTGGCTCTGTAAAAAATCTCTAGTTTTTTTACAAGTTTTTCTTATGCAATTTTGTATTTGCAGGTGGAATGTAAGATTACCATCCACTATCACCCCTGACAATTTGCTATCAGAAGTGACTTCATTGGTTGTATTATCAAGATAGACGACTTTAAATTTTGTTTTTTTTTTTTTCATATGAGGGGGATTTGGGAGAAAAAGTAGTAGTTTGGTCTTTTTTGGGTTGAGCATAAGTTGTGAGTTACCAAGCCATGTTTCAGTGGTGGTTAAAGCTTGACAATAACTCCCAGTTTGTAGGCATCTGCAATGAACAAACATTCCATCAGTAAGAAAGGTGTGTGTGTGTGTGTTTGTGTGCGCACATGTGCGTGTATGTGTGCGCGTGCGTGTGTGTGTGTGTGTGTGCGTGTGCGTGTGTGTGTGTGTGTGTGTGTGTGTGTGTAATGGTCTAATTAGGGATAGCAGGTTAGTTAATTTTCTCATGCTCAAATCCAGTACCTTGGTTATAGGAGACAAGAGCTTGACTCCTCTACACCAACTACCAGAATACTCAATGCATTGTGAGCTTCAAGGGAAGGTTACTGTTGCTCATGTGAAATCTGTTTTCAATGTGCATCTGTTTTGTTTAGCAAATGGTCATCTTGTGACAAACTGATTTAGGTCATGAGATTGTGGGTTGCAAATGTATTTAGTTTTGAGGTCTATAGTGACATGTTTCACTGTCTTCTTGGCTAGTCTAGTAAGGCTTATTAATGTGTAGTTGCTAGAATTAATTGTGGAGCCAGCTTTATGAAGGAAAACAACCAAGGCTGTTCTCTGTAAGCCAACCATGAAGTCACTTGAGAGGCTAAGGATGAACAGATTTAGGACTATATCTGAAAAACAGTGGTTTATACTGGCAAGGAAATACCTAAGCATTGTTGGCTGCACAGAACTAATGTTTTTACCTCTGACAGCTGGGAGATCCTCACTGGAGGAGAGTGGAAGATGTGGTATGTAATAGTGTACCACATATGTAAAGACAGCACACTTTTTACTGTCTATTTCAAAAAAGACATCTTCAAAGTGCTCAAGCTAATTAACTTAGTTTTTTCTGCATGTGTTGTAAACATGACTGATAAATTTAAAATGCATTCCAATTCAAGTTTCTGCCTGAATATTGGCAAGTAGAGCAAAGAAAAATTTCAGGTAGTATGTGATGCAAAATAGCAATGTACTATGTATATATACATACATTTTTAATGGTAACATTGAACACAAGTCTACATATGACAACTTTAACCAAGCTTACATGTAAACTTTGAAACTAATCACTTTCAAACGGTGAATTTGCAAACTGGATACATTGTAACAGCTGGTTTCACTGTCAAAATGCAGCAGTAAGTGTTCAGCCTTAGCTTAGAAACTAAAAGAAAGATACTATATCAGACTGCAGCAGACCAAATTTAACTATTTATATTCACAATTATTTCCAACCTCCATTATGATCAACAATTTCAGAACTCAACTTGGGAACTGGAGATGAATAAAACAACACTATTATACATCTCTAAAAAGAAACCGCTATTTTGGCTCACTGCCTTCACCTATTTGTTATATGTACTTATACCCAAGCTAATAAGTGATAGCGTTATTCAGACCATTTTGGTTCAGAACATCTGAATCTCTAGAGCTGAATGGTTGCATTCTTGTTTTCCGGTACTTGTCTGCTACTGAAAGATGGTGATCACCCAATTGCCTGCATATTCTTGTTAGCAGATTATCTGTTGAAGCAGTCATGCTTCATCCTGATCTGAATCCAAACTGTCCATCTCCCATCTTACTTTCTACTACTCTGTGTATTCATTTATCAGTCACCCTCTCCAGAACTTTCATGCAGTATGACAGGAGTTTGATAGCTCTGTAATGAACACAGTTGTGAAGGTACCCTTTGTGCTTGACCAATGGCACTAATATGCTTATTCGCCAGTCACCTGAGATGCACTTTTCTCTCCACATTGCTATGAGTACCACCCAAAGCCAATTCTCTTCCATCTCACCCACTGTCTTTATCATGTCAGCTGTGACCTAACCTCGGCCTGTCGCTTCCTCCCCGACTTCATTTTTCTTAGAGCTGTTCTTACTTCTTCTATGGTGTGCTCCTGTTCTTCCCTCATTGTAGGCTGTATAAGGACAGTGCAGCTTCTGTGGAGCTTTCTTCATTCAGAAGCTGCTGGAAGTACTCCTTCTGCCTGCCTTTCATGGACTGGTGAGAAGGTTGTTGCTAGAATCCTGTACGAAGGGTGTCCAACTGTCTTCTTTATCTTTCTGTCTTTGCCTTGCAACCTAATATACTTTCTTTGTGCCATCTACTGAGTCATCTTCCAGAATTTGGTAGAGTACCTCTGACGCCGTGTTCTTTACTATTACAGGTCCTTTCTTATCCTTTTTCTTAGCCAACCAGTATTCCCTTCTAGTCTGGTCTGTCTTTTTACCATTTTTTTGGCTGCACTGCTTTCTTTGGACAGCTCCCTGGACGTCTCCTTTCCACCACCACCTTTCCTTATGTACCTTCTTTCCTTGCCTGCTTGGCTGCATGTATGATCTGTAGTCCTCACATGTGCTGTTTTGAGGCGCTGCCATTCTTCTTCAATTCCATCTGTTTCCTTTTCTTATTCAGTTGCTAGAGCTCTGAGCAATTCCTTGAACTGCTGTGCTTTCTCTCCAGTCAACTTCTAAGTTTTCAACCTGGTAACTCTCTTGATCTTAGAGCCTTCTCTGATCATTGCTTACAGCTGATTGTGGCAACCAGTGGTTTATTCTGTGGGCTGACTGTTTCACTGTAGATGACTTTACAATCACTTATTATACCCCATTGCCTTTTCCTTACTAGGAGGAAGTCTACCTGAGTTGCATGTTAGCCACTCTTGTATGTGGTGATCTGACAGTATCTATTTTTGAACCTTGTGTTGACTACTTTGAAGCGATTTACAAAACAGAAGTCCAGAGTGGCCTTTCCTTCTTTATTCCCGAAGCTCCACCCCATGTGGACCCAGGCAGTCCTCGTATCCTGTTCTGTCTGTCCCGATGTGTGCATTCAGGTTAGCCATTATCAACACCAGTTCCTGTTGTACTGCTTTATCTAGTACTAAATATATCATATATGTCTATTTCTATTTACCTATATCTATAATATACTTGTTTTATATATATATATATATATATGTATACACACACACACACACACACACGTGTGCGTATCTGTTTATACACACACACACACACGCACACATATATATAGATCTCTCTCTCTATATATATATATATATATATATATATATATAATATATACCACACACACACGTGTGAGTGTGTGTGTGTGTGTGTATACGTGTGGGTGTGTAGTATGTACATATAATAAATGTGTGTGTATATGTGTGTATATATATATATATATATATATATATATATATATATATATATATATATGGATTCATATCACTTCACTGAAAGACCATTTCACTACATATACTAACACCAGGATCACACTACAGTGGGGAAAAGGACATATACCTTTGACTTGCTTTAGAGTTCTACTTGTCAGTGAAATGAGTTTTAGGTGAAATGAACTTTAGATCTGAAGTAGTTAACTTTATTTGTCAGCAACCTGTGGGTATCGGATCCGATTCGGATCCGAGCCGGCAGCTTTCCTAGCAAAAAGATCCGAGCTCCAAGCTCCTCCCCTACCCATAATACCCTGCTACCTCCTTCTAATCCCCAGATCTCGTTTGCCTCGGCTTCTTGAAGCATCTGAAAACGAGCTCCTAGCGTTGGGTTTGTGAGTTAAAGAAAAATATTCAAACTTTTTTTCCTTAAAAATCTGTAAACTTGGTGAGTGTGGTACCCCTTTCTCCCTTAAACTATTTTGGTAGTTTTTCACGTTAGCTTTAGTTTAGATATTAATTCCCCCACCCCCTTCTGTCTGTGTGTGAAGGTGTGTGCGTGTGGGCCTGTTCTTTTCTAAAATGTCTGAAGGCCCAAAAGCAATTTTTTCTAAATGCTCTGAGTGTGGCCATAAGTTGT